>NC_046163.1:56501785-56516785 GCF_011064425.1 Rattus rattus | reverse complement strand
AGTATCTGAACTTAGGCACAAGTCTAATACAAGCTGCATTGTTCAGGGTCTCTGCATTGTTCACAGGGGCAGACATGATCTGAATCTGACTTTTTGTATTGTGATGTTAGGAATCTTTGCTTGTTTGTTTTTGTTTTGTTTTCATTTTTTATTGGTTATTTTATTTATTTAGATTTCAAATGGTATCCCCCTTCCCAGTTTCCCCTCCACAAGCCCCCATCCCCTCCCCCTCCTCCTGCCTCTGTGAGGTGGTTTTGCCTCAGCACCCTAGCATTCCCCAACCCTGGGTGATCGAGTCTCCACAAGACCAAGCAGCTCCCCCCTCCCAGTGATGCCAGATAAAGTAATCCTCTCCTACTTTTACTTTTCTTTTTTTCTTTTCGAGATAGAGTTTTTTCTGTGTAACCCTGGCTGTGGTGGAACTCTTTTTTTTTTTAATCTTTATTAACTTGAGTATTTCTTCTGTACATTTCGATTGTTATTCCCCTTCCCGGTTTCTGGGCCAACATCCCCCTTCCCCTCCCCATCTTCCCCCCATTACCACCCTCCCCACAACAATCACTTTCACTAAGTGTTCAGTCTTGGCAGGACCAAGGGCTTCCCCTTCCCCTGGTGCCCTTACTAGGCTATTCATTGCTACCTATGAGGTTGGAGCCCAGGGTCAGTCCATATATAGTCTTTGGGTAGTGGCTTAGTCCCTGGAAGCTCTGGTTGGTTGGCATTGTTGTTCATATGGGGTCTCGAGTCCCTTCAAGTTCTTCCAGTCCTTCCTCTGATTCCTTCAACGGGGGTTCCGTTCTCAGTTCAGTGGATTGCTGCTGGCATTCGCCTATGTATTTGCTGTATTCTGGCTGTGTCTCTCAGGAGAGATCTACATCCGGTTCCTGTCAGCCCGCACTTCTTTGCTTCATCTATCTTATCTAGTTTGGTGGCTGTATATGTATGGGCCACATGTGGGGCAGGCTCTGAATGAGTGTTCCTTCTGCCTCTGTTCTAAACTTTGCCTCCCTATTCCCTGCCAAGGGTGTTCTTGTTCCCCTTTTAAAGAAGGAGTGAAGCATTCGCATTTTGATCATCTGTCTTGAGTTTCATGTGCTCTGTGCATCAAGAGTAATTCAAGCATTTGGGCTAATAGCCACTTATCAATGAGTGCATACCATGTGTGTTTTTCTGTGATTGGGTTACCTCACACAAGAAGATATTTTCCAGTTCCCTCCATTTGCCTATGAATTTCATAAAGTCATTGTTTTTGATAGCTGAGTAATATTCCATTGTGTAGATGTACCACATTTTCTGTATCCATTCCTCTGTTGAAGGGCATCTGGGTTCTTTCCAGCTTCTGCCTATTATAAATAAGGCTGCTATGAACATAGTGGAGCACGTGTCTTTGTTATATGTTGGGACATCTTTTGGGTATATGCCCAAGAGAGGTATAGCTGGGTCCTCAGGCAGTTCAATGTCCAATTTTCTGAGGAACCTCCAGACTGATTTCCAGAATGGTTGTACCAGTCTGCAATCCCACCAACAATGGAGGAGTGTTCCTCTTTCTCCACATCCTCGCCAGCATTTGCTATCACCTGAGTTTTTGATCTTAGCCATTCTCACTGGTGTGAGGTGAAATCTCAGGGTTGTTTTGATTTGCATTTCCCTTATGACTAAAGATGTTGAACATTTCTTTAGGTGTTTCTCAGCCATTTGGCATTCCTCAGCTGTGAATTCTCTGTTTAGCTCTAAACCCCATTTTTAATAGGGTTATTATTAAATAACCCTATTATTTAATAATAACCCTATTAAACAATAGGGTTATTATTTAATAATAATATTATTATATTATATTATTATTATTATTATTATAATATAATATATCTCCCTGCGGTCTAACTTCTAGGGTTATTTGTCTCCCTGCGGTCTAACTTCTTGAATTCTTTGTATATTTTGGGTATAAGCCCTCTATCTGTTGTAGGATTGGTAAAGATCTTTCACCCCTTGTTGGTTGTTGTTTTGTCCTAACGACAGTGTCCTTTGCCTTACAGAAGCTTTGCAGTTTTATGAGATCCCATTTGTCGATTCTTGATCTTAGAGCGTAAGCCATTGGTGTTTTGTTCAGGAAATTTTCTTCAGTGCCCATGTGTTCGAGATGCTTCCCCACTTTTTCTTCTATTAGTTTGAGTGTATCTGGTTTGATGTGGAGGTCCTTGATCCACTTGGACTTAAGCATTGTACAGGGTGATAAGCATTCTTCTCCATGCTGACCTCCAGTTGAACCAGCACCATTTGCTGAAAATGCTATCTTTTTTCCATCGGATGGTTTTGGCTCCTTTGTCAAAAATCAAGTGACCATAGGTGTGTGGGTTCATTTCTGGGTCTTCAATTCTATTCCATTGGTCTATCTGTCTGTCTCTGTACCAATACCATGCGGTTTTTATCACTATTACTCTGTAATACTACTTGAGTTCAGGGATAGTGATTCTCCCAGAAGTCCTTTTATTGTTGAGGATAGTTTTAGCTATCCTGGGTTTTTTGTTATTCCAGATGAATTTGCAAATTGTTCTGTATTTTGATGGGGATTGCATTGAATCTGTAGATCGCTTTTGGTAAAATGGCCATTTTTACTATATTAATCCTGCCAATCCATGAGCATGGGAGATCTTTCCATCTTTTGAGGTCTTCTTCAATTTCTTTCTTCAGAGCCTTGAAGTTCTTATCATGCAGATCTTTTATTTGCTTGGTTAAAGTCACACTGAGGTATTTTATATTATTTGGGACTATTATGAAGGGTGTCATTTCCCTAATTTCTTTCTTGGCTTGTTTTTCTTTTGTGTAGAGGAAGGCTACTGATTTATTTGAGTTAATTTTATACCCAGCCATTTTGCTGAAGGTGTTTATCAGGTTTAGTAGTTCTCTGGTGGAACTTTTGGGATCACTTAAATATACTATCATATCATCTGCAAACAGTGATATTTTGACTTCTTCTTTTCCGATCTGTATCCCCTTGATCTCCTTTTGTTGTCTGATTGCTCTGGCTAGAACATCAAGAACTATATTGAATAAATAGGGAGAGAGTGGGCAGCCTTGTCTAGTCCTTGATTTTAGTGGGATTGCTTCAAGTTTCTCTCCATTTAGTTTAATGTTAGCTACTGATTTGCTGTATATGGCTTTTACTAGGTTTAGGTATGGGCCTTGAATTCCTATTCTTTCCAGGACTTTTATCATGAAGGGGTGTTGAATTTTGTCAAATGCTTTCTCAGCATCTAATGAAATGATCATGTGTTCTTTCAGTTTGTTTATATAATGGATTCTGTTGATGGTTTTCCGTATATTAAACCATCCCTGCATGCCTGGGATGAAGCCTCCTTGATCATGGTAGATGATTGTTTTGATGTGCTCTTGGATTTGGTTTGCCAGAATTTTATTGAGTATTTTTGCGTCGATATTCATAAGGGAAATTGGTCTGAAGTTCTCTTTCTTTGTTGGGTCTTTGTGTGGTTTAGGTATAGGAGTAATTGTGGCTTCATAGAAGGAATTCGGCAGTGCTCCATCTGTTTCAATTTTGTGGAATAGTTTGGATAGTATTGGTATGAAGTCTTCTATGAAGATCTGATAGAATTCTGCACTAAACCTGTCTGGACCTGGGCTCTTTTTGGTTGGGAGACCTTTAATGACTGCTTCTATTTCGTTAGGAATTATGGGGTTGTGTAAATGGTTTATCTGTTCCTGATTTAACTTCGGTACCTGGTATCTGTCTAGGAAATTGTCCATTTCTTGCAGATTTTCAAGTTTTGTTGAATATAGGCTTTTGTAGTAGGATCTGATGATTTTTTTTAATTTCCTCTGATTCTGTAGTTATGTCTCCCTTTTCATTTCTGATTTTGTTAATTTGGACATACTCTCTGTGACCTTTCGTTAGTCTGACTGAGGGTTTACCTGTCTTGTTGATTTTCTCAAAGAACCAACTTTTGGTTCTGTTGATTCTTTCTATGGTCCTTTTTGTTTCTACTTGGTTGATTTCAGCTCTGAGTTTGATTATTTCCTGCCTTCTACTCCTCCTGGGTGTATTTGCCTCTTTTTGTTCTACAGCTTTTAGGTGTGCTGTCAAGCTGCTGATATACGCTCTCTCCTACTTCTTTCTGCAGGCACTCAGAGCTATGAATTTTCCTCTTAGCACAGCTTTCATTGTGTCCCATAAGTTTGAGTATGTTTTACCTTCATTTTCATTAAATTCCAAGAAGTCTTTAATTTCTTTCTTTATTTCTTCCTTGACCAGGTTATCATTGAGTAGAGCATTGTTCAACTTCCATGTATATGTGGGCGTTCTTCCCTTATTGTTATTGAAGACCGTGGTGGTCTGATAGGACGCATGGGATTATTTCTATCTTTTTGTATCTGTTGAGGCCTGTTTTATGACATATTATATGGTCAGGTTTGGAGAAAGTACCATGAGGTGGTGAGAAGAAGGTATATCCTTTTGTTTTAGGATAGAATGTTCTATAAATATCTGTTAAGTCCATTTGGTTCATGACTTCTCTTAGTCTGTCTATGTCTCTGTTTAATTTCTGTTTCCATGATCTGTCCATTGATGAGAGTGGAGTGTTGAAATCTCCTACTATTATTGTGTGAAGTGCAATGTGTGCTTTGAGCTTTAGTAAGGTTTCTTTTATGTATGTAGGTACCCTTGTATTTGGAGCATAGATATTTAGGATTGAGAGTTCATCTTGGTGGATTTTTCCTTTGATGAATATGAAGTGTCTTTCCTTATCTTTTTTGATGACTTTTAGTTGAAAATTGATTTTATTCGATATTAGAATGGCTACTCCAGCTTGCTTCTTCAGACCATTTGCTTGGAAAGTTGTTTTCTAGCCTTTCACTCTGAGGTAGTGTCTGTCTTTGTCTCTGAGGTGTGTTTCCTGTAGGCAGCAGAATGCAGGGTCCTCATTGCGTATCCAGTTTGTTAATCTGTGTCTTTTTATTGGGGAGTTGAGACCATTGATGTTGAGAGATATTAAGGAATAGTGATTATTGCTTCCTGTTATATTTATATTTGGATGTGAGGTTATGTTTATGTGCTTTTCTTCTCTTTGTTTTGTTATGAAGACGATTAGTTTCTTGCTTTTTCCAGGGTGTAGCTTGCCTCCTTATGTTGTGCTTTACCATTTATTATCCTTTGTAGCGCTGAATTTGTAGAAAGATATTGTGTAAATTTGGTTTTGTCATGGAATATCTTGGTTTCTCCATTTATGTTAATTGAGAGTTTTGCAGGATACAGTAACCTGGGCTGGCATTTGTGTTCTCTTAGGGTCTGTATGACATCTGTCCAGGATCTGGCTTTCATAGTCTCTGGCGAGAAGTCTGGTGTGATTCTGATAGGTCTGCCTTTATATGTTACTTTACCTTTTTCCCTTACTGCTTTTAATATTCTTTCTTTATTTTGTGTATGTGGTGTTTTGACTATTATGTGACAGGAGGATTTTCTTTTCTGGTCCAATCTATTTGGAGTTCTGTAGGCTTCTTGTATGTTTATGGGCATCTCTTTCTTTAAGTTAGGGAAGTTTTCTTCTGTGATTTTGTTGAAGATATTTACTGGTCCTTTGAGCTGGGAGTCTTCACTATCTTCTATACCTATTATCCTTAGGTTTGATCTTCTCATTGAGTCCTGGATTTCCTGTATGTTTTGGACCAGTAGCTTTTTCCTCTTTACATTATCTTTGACAGTTGAGTCGATGATTTCTATGGGACTCTTCTATCTCTTGTGTTCTGTTGGTGATGCTCGTATCTGCGGCTCCTTGTCTCTTCCTTTGGTTTTCTATATTCAGGGTTGTTTCCCTTTGTGCTTTCTTTATTGCTTCTATTTCCATTTTTAATTCCTTCACCTGTTTGTGTTTTCCTGGAATTCTTTCAGGAATTTTTGTGATTCTTCTCTATAGGCTTCTACTTGTTTATTTATGTTTTCCTGCGTTTCTCTAAGGGAGTTCTTCATGTCTTTCTTGAAGTCCTCCAGCATCATGATCAAATGTGATTTTAAATCTAGATCTTGCTTTTCTGGTGTGTTTGGATATTCAGTGTTTGCTTTGGTGGGAGAATTGGGCTCCGATGGTGCAATGTAGTCTTGGTTTCTGTTGCTTGGGTTCCTGCGCTTGCCTCTCGCCATCAGGTTGTCTCTGGTGTTACCTCGTTCTGCTATTTCTTACGTGGCTAGACCATCCTATAGGCCTGTGTGTCAGGAGTGCTGTAGACCTGTTTTCCTGTTTTCTTTCAGCCAGTTGTGGGAACAGAGTGTTCTGCTTTCGGGCGTGTAGTCTTTCCTTCCTACTGGTCTTCAGCTGTTCCTGTGGGACTGTGTCCTGAGTCCACCAGGTAGGTCGTTCGGAGCAGAAAAGTTGGTCTTACCTGTGGTCCTGTGGCTCAAGTTGCTCGTTGGGGGGGCTGCTTTTGAGCTCTCCGTGAGGGTGGCAACCAGGAGGGCCTGCGTCGACTTTTCCCAGAGCCCCTGTGTACCGGGGTCCCAGATGGCGTTAGGTGTTTTCCTCTGGAGTCAGAAATGTGGGCAGAGTGCAGTCTCTTCTGGCCTCCCAGGCGTGTCTGCCCCTCTGAAGGTTTAGTTCTCCCTCCCACGGGATTTGGGTGCAGAGAACTGTTGATCGGTCCCTTTAGGTCCGGGTGGTTTCTGGACTGCCTGTGGTGGAACTCTTATCTGTAGACCATGCTGTACTTGATCAGATCCACCTGCCTCTGCATCCCTGAGTGCTGGCTGGAATTCTGGGATTAGCGTTTTAAGAATCCAACCCAGGGCACTCGGCAAGAGTTCTGCCACTGAAACGGAATGGCTCATCTGTTTGTTTGAGAGAGGCAGCAGTCTAAGGTTGGCCAACAACTTGATACATTTCTATACTTTGACTTTGAACTGGTCTTCCTTTCTCCATCTGCCAAGTGCTGGGATTCCAAGTGTGTCCCATCCCACCCAATTGAAAGTTTAATTCTGGATTATACAAAGCCCAACTCAGTTGTCCCAGGTTACTTGAAGCATGAACTCAGAAGTCAGGCTTCTTCATGATGTCTCCTTGAAGTTCCTACTCTGGACTGTTTCAGTTTTCAACCTATCCAACCACTGCTGCTTCTGTAATGAACTAAGGTGACAGGAAGTATGGGGGTCCATGGGAGAATGATAGACTTCCTATTTGCATTGCAGTCAGAGAACCAGGCATGGACTCACCTAGAGGATTGTGGGAAACGTAGTTCTTGTTAAGTAAAGTGTTATTTTTCAGCAATGCCTCTATGCAATTGATGGAAGGGTTTTCTTCTGGGCCGCACACACATGTACTCATGTGCACTTGCACCCCCATACAAATGTACACATATACACAGTTCCTTTGCTTCTCCTTCTTTCTTCTTCTCCTTTCATCTTCCTCTTCCTCCCCTTCATCTTCTTTTTGGTTTTCGAGACAAGGTTTCTTTATGTCACCCTGGCTATCCTGGAACTCACTCTGTAGACTCTGCTGGTCTTGAACTTAGAGATCTACCAACTTCTGCCTCACAAGTGCTGGGATTAAAGGTTTGTGCCACTACTACCCAACAACAAGTTCAATGATGAATCAATGGGGATGAATCAAGGTCTTTCATCTTAGAGGCCAAACAAACAGGGGACTGTGAGGCATGATGGGTTTATTTAGGAAAGACTGTGTGTTCCCACAGTGGTAAAGTGTTAATTCAGCTCCCCTGGTTGGACTCAAGGTGAGTGCTATATCACAGATAATTAATCTCTAATGAGAAAGAAAATGCCATACAGAAAGGAGCCACTCTGATTTTCTTTGAGCCTGTGATCTCAAGGGATAATTAAACGTTCGACACAGTTCAGATAGAGAAGAAAATGCTCACCATGACCGCATTCCCTTCCTACTGCACTATTTTTTTTTCTGACCTTTCTTATGTCTGTTTTATAAACAGCATCCTCTTCTTGTTCAGAGATGCAGCTCAGAAGTCACTGACTTTAATATGGAGTTGGCTTTCTTTTCTATTTATGATTTGGTTTTACTTCCCTCAGATAATTTACATACACATGGAAAAATCAAAAGGATTCATTCAATTGGGTGTTGTTTAAATTCAAAGAGGTCGGTTGTACCTGCTGCATAGTAGAATTATAGATGTAGTCATTCCTGCCGTGGACTTCCCACAAGATAAAATTTGCATCCACTATTTTAATAAATCCATTTTCATCATACCTGAAACAACAAACACAAAAATGCTAGTTTAGTGTCAAAAGGAGGGCCTGCAGCTTGCAAGTCTCGTGGTGTTAGGTTCAAATCTTTTTTTGTCTACTCCATTTTTTGAGACAGTGTCTCAGATAGCCCAGGTAGGCCCCCAAGCTTACTATGAAGTGAAAGAGGCCCTTCAGATCCTGATCGTCTATCTCTACTTCCCACACACTGGGATCACAAGAATGTGGCATTCACGGTCCCCAGGGAAGTCACTGAGACTCCCCAACTATTACAAATATTTGATATGATTGTATCAGATGGCTAGGTCTACTTCTCCCAACTGAGTGAAATAAATGCGCCTCGTTTTGAGACAGGATCTCATGTAGCTACCACTTGTCTTGAACCTTGGAGTTCACTGTGGAGCCAAGGCTGGCCTCCTCCTGCTCTTGGCGTGCACACCTCCGGACTGCCATGATGACTCGTGTGCACCACCAGGTCCAGCCCCATGTGACAGATGTTGTTCAAAATAAAAACCTAACAGTACAGAAGAGGGAGGATCAGAACCGCAAGTTTATCCATTGCACTAATGACCACATAGTGATGAAGTGGGACTAGGTGGGTCCTGATGACATGGTAGAGAGAAGAAAAGACAGATGGAAGGACAAGTCAAGGGTCTCTGGGTATTTATCATTAAGCCACATGTCATGTGGAGACAGTGAAAACATGGAGTTACTGTACTGAAGGTTGGACTTCCTGCCTGCTTCCTCGGAAGGGCAGCTGGAATATAGATGGAATCTTGCAGTCAGCAGCCAGAAGAGCTGAGGTAAGGCTGGGAAAGAGACTCCATACAGCAGAAGACATGGTCACAGTCCTGCATGGACAGGGTACTCCCTTGTGATACTGACACCGGACGCATTAGCCCCACCATGCTGAGTTGTTCCCATAGACCCATGCAGTTTTAAAAAGAAAGCTGGTACTTTATATGAAGATTTTTTTCTCTTTAATAAAAATAAAGGCTTGAGAGCAAAGATACTGTTGTTATTAATAACTTTATACCTCTGATTGTAGAACTCAGGACCACACAAATGTTTACCCAGCTTCCTTCCCCAGCTGCTTTTGCTCCCTCTCTGCACCTCCTTCTCCTGGCTTCCCCCTCCTTTTCCCTTTCTCCTTGCCTCTCTGTTCTGTGATGGAGTCTCATAGTCCAGGCTGGCTGGCCTCAGACTCACTAGGTAGCCAAGGGTGCCCCCTACCTCCCTACTTTCCAGGCTCCTTATTGCTTGTGTCTGAGTGAAGTTGTCCTCCTATACTCATTGGGTGGGAATTTCCCTAACTTGAAAACTAGCAGCATTCTGGGAAACAGGAGTTGGATTACAACTTATGTTAGTGATAGAATTCTTGATTTCCTAAGAGTCAGGAGTGGATGGAATGGCACAGCTGAGCAGGAAAAGGCTCCACTTGCTTTGGAGCGTGATGGTCTGTGTTTGACCCCTGGAACCCCCTAAGTGAGAGAAGAGAACCAGCTCTGAATGTGGTCTGACAATTCCCCCCTCCAATAATTTTTTTTTTTTTTTTAAAAGAATTGGGTGTAAGGGGTTGGGAATTTAGCTCAGTGGTAGAGCGCTTGCCTAGCAAGCACAAGGCCCTGGGTTCGGTCCTCAGCTCCAGTGGGGGGTGGGAGGGAGAAAAAGAAAAGAAAAGAAAAACAAGAATTGGATGTAAAATGGGTCAAAAGGGTCTCAGTGTCACTAGGAGAGTTAGTGCAAAGGGTCGCAGTGCCATCTTGTGGAAGAAGAAGAAGCATGATCCTTCATTTTGGAGTTTTCCTTCACTGAATAAAAGTGCCAGAGAGATTTTCGTCCGTGAGCTTATTTTAATACATTTTTCATTAGGGTGGAATAGAATTCTAATTAAATCCAAGAATGCAGGAATGTCACTAATTGGCAGTCAAATTCCCAACTGTGGGCAATTTTTCTATGGAAATCCTATTTTGGATCTCTTCTTGTGCATGGTCCATTATATTGACTAGGTCTTTTATTATCTGTGTTTAGAGGAACAGGAAAGCTGGACAAAGGGCGAGCCTGGCAGTGTACAGAGCAGCTGCCGTGTCACCGATAAGCCCTTTCTGCTCTTCGTTTAGTGACTGCACGTCTGCATGGTGATCTGGAACAGAGGGTGCCATGGTTGATACTGGTCATCACCTTGCCAGGATCTAGACTCATCCATGAGCAAGCCTCTGGGTACATCTGTGAGGGATTATTTTAGATTAATTAATTGAGGTTAATCTGCAAGCATGCCTTTGAAGGATTTTGTTGCTTACCACCCCAAAGGTGGGTAGTACCTTCCATCATTGGTGCAGACGTGAGGAGGTCCTTTTCACCTCTTTGCCTCTGTGTCTTGGGGGTGTGTTCATTGGCCTCATTTGCTCTACCTGTGAGTTGCCTCTGTCTCCCTCTGCTGACATCAGAACTCAGCTGCTTCAGCCTTCCGATATGGACTGAATCCTCCACACCTTTACTGCTGGACTGGGACTGCAAGGCATCCCAGGACTGTGCAGGCCTTATCCTATAAGCCAGTCTAATTACCGCCCCTCCCCCCTGAATATATAGACTCATTCTATGTCCTTCGTTTCTCAGAGGACTGTAACAGAGGGGAGAGATATCTGTGAGAAAGAGGAGAACATCCAGGAACGATGTTCTTAGTAAAGGGGACAGTTTGTCTATGTTGTGCTGGCTAGATTTTATGTCAGTTGACACACGCTAGGGTCATTTGAGAAGAGGGCGCCTCTGTTGGAGAAATGCAGCTGCCAGACTGGTCTTTGGTAAGTCTATGGTACATTGTATTGACTGATGACTGAAGTAGGATGGCCCAGCTCACTGTGGGCAGGGCTGGCGGTGCCCGGTTCTTTAAGAAAGCAAATGAAGCAGCTCTTGCCTCCAAGTTCCTACCCTGACATCTCTGGACGATGTACTACAAACTAGAAGCTGAACCAATCTTCTTCCCCCACCTCACTACCCCTACCCCTGCCCCACCAAGTTGGTTTTGGTCATGATGTTTCATCACAGTCATAGAAATCCTAAGATATATGGTGACTATGAGCTCATGGTTCAAATGCTTAAAGAGATATACATGGGCTCTAGACATTTGACTGATGCTATCTTTGGGTCCTCCATCTTCACTCCTTCATTGTCCCCCTCACCACTCACATATCAGTGATCAACTCTTTCTGGCTATCATAACACATTTGTATCAGAGATGGACTTCTGGGTCCATGTTCCCTTTCAATTATTCTCCGGCTCCTAAACACAATTTTTCTATCATGTCTCCCTCCTTAAGACTTCTTCCCCTAAAATCCAGAGAGATACAGACAAAGCAAACGCGCAGTCACATGGCCTTCCTAAAAGGAAGGAACGGACTGAATCCTTGCGTGGTCTGGACCCCCAGGTCTTCTTCACTTGACATAGGCCCACCAGTGTATGTTTATACATTTTCATCCTCAAAGTTCCATTCTCATTGGTAGACTTCTCCACTAGAATCTGCCGACACCCAGGTTCTTTGCACCTTTAAGGATCCAGCGCACACTTTGAGAGCATCTCCCAGAGCCAGGAGCAGGACCCCTTATAGCCGAGGTGGATTCCTTCTTTTGTGTCCCAACACCCACTGACCACTTCATTCTTTTCTATAAGATAACTTGGCATGTGGGCTCTTGTATTTGCTTAGTCCGTCTTTTGAGGGTAGAGATCCCATCCTCAATCCCTGAATTCTTAGTGCTTGGCCCAGTACTTGGGGGGAATTATCTGGCATGGTAGTTGGTGGGAAATGGGTATTGAATGCTGATGAGCTGAATTAAAGAGCTTTATTGGGAGAGAACACTCGACTTTTAACATTGATTGTGTTTTTATTTTAACTCTGGAGAAATAGGGACCTTGTTAGAAAGTAAGGAAACAAGCACAGAGCTACTTCTCAGTAGAGGAGGGAGAGCCTTGGTGCTCAGAAAAACTAGAAGGTGGAAGCCAGAGAGGATTAGATTAGGGCTACAGCACAGGAGGTTTTGATGAGTGTTGTGGGTAGGAAGAACCTGGTAGAACCTTCCAAGTGTGATAGGTGCAGAAGGAAGGCAAGCAGCAAGGCCTGAGAGCAGAAAAAGCCTTCCGGACCCCAGTAGAAACTCTCTGCCAACAAAATAGAGTGAAGTACTAAGCTGCTACTGCTGCCCTCCCCACTGAAGAACAGCCAGCTCCTTCCCAGCCCAAGGAGGCTAGCACAGGGCATTAGGTTCCCTTGACCTAGCATTGTAGGTGGTGGTGAGCCACCATGTAGGAGCTGGGGACTGAACTCAGGTCCTCTGTAAGAACAGAATGGCCTCTTAACAACCAAGTCATTTTTCTAGCACACAAATTAGTTTCTCAAGTGGGTAAATACTTACAATTCTACTACAGGGTGAAACATTTCTTCCATATCAACTGTTCGTGGGCAGCCATATTTTGCTACTTCATACCTTACTTTCTGTAAGAAAGAAAAATGCCTCAGTTGTTGTGTCCTTTGCCACACTGACAAGTTTATACTTTTCTTACCAAATTTTCACGTGGGCTATCCCTCAGAAGTTCCCTGTTGGGGGAAAAAAAAAAGGACATTTGTTATGATCTCCTTGTTCTTCCTTCCCAATTTACAAAGTAAAAGCTGGAGAGATGACTCAGCAGTTAAGAGCACTGGTTGCTCTTCCAGAGGTCCTGTGTTCAGTTCCCAGCAACTACATGGTAGCTCACAGCCAACTCTAATGGGATCCGATGCCTTCTTTTGCCATGCAGGTATACATGCAGATAGAGCACTCATTATACATAGAATAAATAAATGTTAAAATGAATAAATAAAAAACTAAGAGCATAATTTATTTGGGGTGGTGAGTGTGAATTTACACATTTGTATGAATGTGGCATGTGCATGTGTTTGTGTGTGTCTGGCATGCATATGGAGGTCAAAGGACAGCCTCTGGAGCTGGCCATCCGTTCCACATTGCTTTAGGCAGGGTCTCTTTGCTGTTTGCCACTGAGTCCAGCTTGTCTGCAAGATTCTCTTGTTGCCTTTCACAGTCTCACTGTTGGCACACGGGAATTTAAGATGGATGTAATTATGCTTGGATTTCCATGGGGTTGGGACTTTACCCGATGAGCCATCTCTCTGGGTCTTACAAGTGTATTTTAAAATCCCAGTTATTCTCTGTTTTTTAATTTATTCCTATAATGGAATCCTCCTCTGTAAACTCAGGAGACATGTCAACTCTAACTAGGCTAATTACACAGTTGTGTAGAGAAGAGAGGTGGGGAAAAATATTGTTTGTCTATCTTAAGTTAGAAGCGACAAATACAGGATTTGAGACTAAGTCATACTTGCTCTGTTTAACCAGTTGAATCACTGAGGACAATGCTAAATGTGTCTTATACATGTTTCAGACAATGTTAGGGTCATCTCTACAGCTTTTCTTTTAAATTTGGAAACTGTTTATAAATATTCATGCCGACAGTGTTACAGACACTAAGTACTAGTTGGTTATGAACTGTTAATTGCCCTTATGTTAGAAGTATTTCTTACTTGTCAATCACATAAGAAAAGTCACGACGATGACATCTGGTATTATTAAATCTACAAAAATAAAACAATGTAGCTGTAAGGTCATTACTCGTACATTTGCATAAACATTTCATCATCCAACTCAGTGGCTCTTAAACTGGAGATTCTTTTAGTTCATTTACTAAATCAAAGTCTCTGAGATCAGTTTGTCATCGCCTTAGCAATTCTATTTTTTTTTTAAATCAGTTTCATGAATGTTTGTGATTTACCTCTTATATTCTGAACACAATTATTAATATTTTGTAAGATGGATAGGGAGAAGGGAACACTTGTTCATAAACTGCAATGATTAGTCAGTTGGAATTAGTCAGTAGAACAGGTCTAGTACACCACATGGTGACCACAGTCTGCCATTGGTTGAGTTTTTGAAGCAACTTGTAATGGCAACACACCATGGTTGTCAACTTGCCTACATTTGGAATTAATTAACTCCAAACGCCCCAATGTAGGGACATGTCTGTGAGGGATTTTTGCTTGATTTGAAGTGGAAAGATTTAATTTGGATCTTTGAGATAGGAAGACACACCTTTAATCAAGATCTTTTGAACTGGAAAGAACCACCTCTAATCTGGGCCATGCCTTCTATGGAAGCTCATATAAGAACATGGAAGGTGGAAGCTATTGCTCTTTGCCTGCTTGCCTTTGTCTCACTAGCAAGTCTATTCCTTCACTGGCATTAGAGCCTACTTCTTCAGGATTCCAGGGTGTACTGAAGACCAGCTGAGACACCCAGCCTCATGGACTGAACAATTACTGGATTCCTGGACCTTCAGTGCATAGGCAGCCATTGTCGGGTCAAGAGAGTAATAAACCAAAAATTTTCTAGAATGCAATGAAAATGAATATTCAGAACACCATACTCATGGGACACAAGGAATGTGGTGTAGCACTAGGCACCTACACACACACACACACACACACACACACACACACACACACACACACACACACACAGAGTTAAAAAGTTAAAGAGATGGCATACTAACAACACTGGCACACCTGAAAGCTCTAGAACAAAACTGTAAGCTCACCCAAGAGGAGTAAATGGCAGGAAATCATCAATCTGAGGGTTGAAATCAATACGAACGGAAACAAAGAAAAAAAAATACAAAAGAATGAAACAATTCATTGGATCTTTGAAAAAATCAGCAGGATAGACAAATCCTTATCCAAACTAACTAAA